>NC_056738.1:367213388-367233388 GCF_019279795.1 Protopterus annectens
ATATATATGTATGTGTGTGTGTGTGTGTGTGTGTGTGTGTATGGAGTGCATTCAAACATCAGGTCCACACACTCTAAATCTCCTTCCTCCACAGCTGCACTGTTCTGCCTTGCTACAAAACAGAAGGGTGTCACATGTGGACACACCCTAACATTAAGGGGTATATATAGGAGCATATTGCAGATAAGCCTATTACAAACCTATGACATTTGTGCATGATACATTTCACGTTAACATGACTGTCCAGAAGGTGGTGGGGTCTGAAACTCATGTGTCTGTCATAACTTCATTACTTCCACCTCCAGCTATTTGCCACACTAATATACATGTCTGGAGGTACAGAACACAAACTATGATGGCTTACATCTTGTCATTCAGTGCTGATCTGCACATTTGGCAGGTACGGCCCACTGCCCACAGAGCCAGATGCTATGTCCATAGCAATTGTTCAGCAGGACATCATTACAAGTCTTGATGGTACATATAAATCTTTCCACATCATCTATCCCATTATTACAGACCAAGTACTACATTCAGTTACATGCATATATGTTTCACATACCTGTTGTGGTATTGTCCTCTCTTCTATGTACACTATGGACCCTTGTTTTTTATGATTTTGGTTTGGTTTGGTTTGTAGTTTTATTTTATTTTCTCTCTCTCTCTCTCTCTCGCTGTCTCTCTCCACTTCAGGGATTGAGCTGCTTTGAATAGGTTGCAGCATGGATTTTGTAGGTGATGCTCATGATCAGGTGATGGCCTCTGCACCAGTCAGTGTTCACCACTTGGTAATTGCATGCAGCCAGCTGCGTAGTACTTCCAGTTACCACCGTCATGGCAATCCACTACTATAAATTACTACATCATGTGGGCGTTGTCCCTCTACCCTTTCTGTATGGAAGACATCTTTCTGTGTGTGGGCAGCAGTGTTACAGAGAGCAGGTAGCAATATCTCTTACAACAGGACTTGCAGACACAGGCCAGCTACATATTTGTATAAGGTTCTAGACCTACGGACAGTGTGAGTATTGTTGTTATATGCACTGAATACTGCTAGCTTTACAGGGTTTATGTGTACATGCTAGTTTTGCATGGAATGCAGTCTGTCTGCATAGCTCTCAACTGTGGGCCTAGCCACATGATGGCCAGAGGATTGGCTGTTATGTTTTGTCTGTTCACTACACAGGTCTTGTCTCTGATATATCAGTGGCATTCTCTCTGTTGAGTGCTATCAGTACATGGCTACATCCATTTGTGTTTCTGACTTCATATTCCTGAGTAAGGGTATTATTATTTTTTTATTATTTTACATTTGTTGACCTGGAAAATCTGACTGGATGCTTGTCCATTTTCAGTGGATGCCCTGGGAAAAAAGCTCCAAGTAAAATTCAGCTAATCATTACAAGCAATACAGAGGCGTTCACATTCATAGAGAGTAACAGACTTAACATAGCTAAGTAACATATTATTCATGCTTAAGTCAAGTTAACATACAGGTATTATGCATGCTTAGTTCAGGTTTACATATCAGGTATGAAGGTTGACATAGGGATCAGTTTAAGGTGAAGTAAGATTCAAATGTAAAAGTTTTGTATAGGATACACTCAAGTATTCAGTTTAAGATTTAGTTATTCCATGCTAGTGAGGTAGAGTAGAATAGAATAGTGAAGGAGTTGGTAGATAGGTAGAGGAGAAGAAAATAAGTAGTAGGGGAGCAATATGGAAGGTTGAAAGGATGTTTGGATATGTATGAGAGGCATGAAAAAGAGGTTTTAGTTTGAGTAGTTGTTGTAGGGGTATAGAGTGTAAGGTGGGGGAGGAGTTAGCCAGGTGGTGAGCATGTGCAGATCCACGAGTGCTTGAAATGTTCCATCAAGAGTTTTTTTAATGTGTCCTTTGAGACAGCTGAGGTAATAGATGTGGGTAGGGAGTTCTAGATTTTGCCAATATAGTTGGGGAAGAGGGAGTCACCTGCTGTGTTGTTGGTTTTTGTAATCTTAATTAGTCTTTTGTTGCTAGAACAAAGTTGTCTGGTATTAGCTTGGGGTACTATCAGATTAGCCAATGATGGGGTTTTGTCTGGGAATAATAGGAGGTTGTTGGCAAAGGACAGTTGATAATAGTTCAGGAGATTAGGGAATTCAACCAGTTGCTTTAGGGATAGGCAGTGGTGGGCACGATAGGGGGCAACTGTTGCAAATTTTGCAATTTGATTATAGCATGTGTTGAGCTTGCCAATTTCAGTTTTGGGTAGGTTGGTGAGTATGGGTGAGGAACAGAATAGTGTTGAGAAAGGTGAGTCTGAGCAATTGTTATCCTATCAGTTTGTGTTAGGAAGGGTTTATTTTTATATAGAATGTTCATATTTTTGTGAATTTTTTTAATGGTTTGGTTAATATGATGATCAAATTGAGGTTATTATTGATGGTAACTCCCAGCAATTCGGTGTGAGTGTCAGGGAAGATGATGGTCCCATCTCTGGAGTCTATGTTAAATGTAATATGTTTGGTGGTAATTTTGGTGGGTGGGAACAGTAATAGTTTTTTTTTTTTTTTTGTGGTTTAGAATTAGATGTTTGCTAAGAAACCAGTTTTCTGTGGTATGGAAGACTTGTATTATAGAGAGAAGTGTCTGAGGATCATTGGCTGAACATACAAGTGTAGAGTCATCAGCATATTGTATAACGTACAAATAGTGTGAAGATTGTTTGTGAATATGGATAATAGGAGGGGACCTGTGGGACCCCTGTGGTGATGAGTAGCAGTGAGGATAAGTTATTGTCCCACCGCACTGCTTGTTGTCTCCCATGTAGGTAGTCCTGAAACCATGCTAGGGTTTGGTTACTTAGGCTGAGGTCAGCAAGGGCTTGTAACTGTTTGGCATTATTGACCATATCAAAGGCCTTGGATAGGTCCAGAAATATGGCAGAAGTTAGTTTGCCTATTTGTGTGTTTTAATTGATGACGTTTGTGAAGGAAAGTAGGGCAGTGGTAGTGCTATGTGCTGGCCTAAATCCATGCTGTGTAGGAGAAAGCAGGTATGTTGCAACCAATCCTATAACACCAGCAACATTCACAGTGTATAACAGAAATATTGCAAATATGGCCCTGTGTTCTAGCCTTCTCCTCCACCTATATACCAGGCTTTGTCCATATGTCATGCAGTAAGGGATTAAGTAGTGGCCTAGCATTATTTAGTGCTGGCATTCCTGCTGTCATTCCAATGATGTTGTGGACTCCCACCCAAATTGTGGGGTAGGGTCCCTATATATATATATATATATATATATATATATATATATATATATAAGGGCTACAGCTGGACAAAACGTGTGTGACCTTGTACAGTCCAGAGGTCAGTGTATGTAAAACACTGTTATATGCCCTTGTAAGTCATTTTATGAGGGAGGGATATGCACCGTTTTTAACCTAGGCTGTTACAACATGTGAGGAATATCAGTAGTAAGACACATGAAGGTATATGGCTGTACATTTTCATACATTTCGCCATGGGAACAGTGGTGGGCTACAGCTTACTGTCTTACAGACAGTTCTGTTTGTCAGTGTGATAGTGATGTTTTCAGTTAAGCATTGTTATGTAACACATACATTTTCATTGTGACAGCTTAATTCTTTTCCCCCTAGGGGCTGAGTACAGAGTGTAATTGGAGGCTGCTGAACTACATCTGTAATTAATAAGTGTTGATTGCTTCTTATCTTCAAGGGAAGTGTTTTTGTACTGTTGTACTACTTGAAGGCCTTAGCCTGGACAGCAACATATGTTATGTTTTCAGATTACTGTATCAAATGTTTTGTTTGAGAGTTGCATTACTCAGTTATGTATTTCAAACACCTAACCGCTATATGAAATGGCATGTACAACTGAAATAGTAAACAAATAAACATTTCTATGTATGCAAACGTGTGTGATGTCATATCCTTTGACTTGTCTGTGGGTATATGTTTAATGCAATAATTGTCTTTTGTATGAAAGAATCAAACACTGGTCGTTTTAAAAGGTGGCAACTGTAGGAATACTGGCTGTTCGATCTGCTGTGCACCCTCTAAATATATATCTTCTTATACATATCTATAAGTAGTTGTTGTGTCTTTCGGCTTTTCCCGGCTAGGGGTCGCCACAGTGGAACTCCGGTCTGCTAATGATTTGTAATTGATTTTTACATGCCAAGTTACCAGCCCTGATGCACAACCTTCAACGAAGGTACGCCCATTCACGCATGTCTCCACGCAGAAGACGCTCCAGCTGAGAATCGAACCGGACAACGTCTTACATACACATATACATATATCACAGTATGTGTATATACATATATAGATCTATATATCTATAGATCTATATATCTATATATATATATATATATATATATATATATATATATATATATATATATATGCGCGTATGTGTATATGTGTCATTGGAATGTTTTCTGCTTTTGCATTGTACATTCCCTATGGTAGACAGAGTGTTCTGCATGATATGTTATTGATATCATCTTGACATCGTACAGCTGAGATGGATTACTGTTAACTTGTTGTGGCTATGTTGTGTAGGGTCTTGGGTATGAGACTTGCAAGTGTCGGTTATTGTATTGCAATGCAGATCTGTTCAGCTGTGGAGGAGGGGATGATAACAATAATTACAGGAGGTACTTATTTTGGGCCCCTTCACCCCCATTAACAGTGCCTTTGGTCAGATGTTTTGCAGTGAGAGGTTCAGTGTGTGTATCCAATGTGCAAACGCAATACATATTTATTTATTTATATATATATATATATATATATATATATTTTTTTCTTTATCTATATCTGTATATGTATATACAGATCTCTCTCTCTCTCTCTCTATATATATATATATATATATATATATATATATATGTGCATATAAATATATATATATATATTTATATATGTGTGTGTGTGTGTGTGTGTGTGTGTGTGTGTGTGTGTGTGTGTGTGTGTGTGTGTGTGAGATATATGTGTGTATGTACATATATATATATATATATATATATATATATATATATATATATAGAGTGTGTGTGTGTATATATATATATATATATATATATATATATATATATATGTGTGTGTGTGTGTGTGTGTGTGTGTATATATATATATATATATGTATATATATATATATATATATATATATATATATATATATGTATATATATATATATTACATACATATATACATCTACATATATAAATGTATTTCCCCTACTGTTGAATGACTGTGCTGGAGGATATGTTTGAGAAAACATCAAATTTATTTACATCTGAAATGGCTTAGTGATAAATTACTTTGGCTATAGTGTGTAGAGTCCTGGTTTTGAGACTTGCAAGGGCTGATTATTTTGTTGCTGGGCAGAACAGGGGTAGTTGGAGACTGAGTGATTAAGGCACTTTAAAGCAGTTGTAAGTGGGTTTGCATGGAGCTAAGCGACACTTACGTGAGCTTAGCTTAGCTTATGTGCACTTATGGCCGCTTAAACCAGCGCTAATTTCAAATAAAGAAAAGAAAAAAGGGAGATAGGAAAGTGGTGAAAGTGAGGTAAGCAGGGGAACAAATGAGAATCAGGTAGGGATGTGCAGAACGGGTGTAGGAAAGGACCATAACTCTGCATTTCATTGTCAGCAACAGCTGCTTTCAATGTGGGCAATTTAGAATTTGGAGCCTCACACCCTACAATGAGGTGTGTGGGCATCATACAATACGGATGATTGCTAGGGTTAGATTGTGTGATGGGTACATGTCTCTGGGTGAAATGCAGAACTATGTATGGGATGTTATTTTTTTTTGTGGGACAGATGCCCCTTTTTTTAAGGTGAGAGTGGGATGTTAGGGGGGGTTTATAGGTAAGTGTGGTGAGGGAGGTTTGGTAGGAGAGGTTGCATTTGCAGACAAACAAGACAGCAGACAGGGGCGGTGTATGACACATTGGGGAGTAAACACCTTGATGGGGAGGATGGTTGGGAATCCAAGGCTCATGAGCTCCCCCAGATGGTAGTAGTGGCACTGATGTCCCCACCCGATGGCAGTCACCACTACTCCTTCACAGCCCCAAAGGTGGTTGTGCTGGGGGCTGGGCGCTGGGCTGGAGGGGCCGCCTGCCCCTCTAGCTGTGCTAGCCTGCCCTCCACCTGGTGCAGGTGGTCATCCAGCTCCATCTGGAGGCCACTGTGCACCATGCCACACACCTCGTCCCGGTTGACAAACATCCTCACCCCACCCACTTGCGTGGTGGTGAGCCCCATCCCCTGCAGTGGTTCCACCTGAGGGTGTTGCAGGACCAGTAGATGAGGGTGGTCTGGGTTGGGTCCCAGACATGCTGGGACCCAGTGCCTCGGCAAGGTGGGGTGGGAGAGGCGGATCCGCTGGGATGTGCCTTTCCATATATGCTATGCTGGGAAATTAACAATGAATATTGGTTAGTCATGCACAACACATTACGACATTAGTCAAAATAGCATGCATGGATATTCCCATTTACCCAGCACGGTGCAATTATAACAGTCCCATTGCAAACAGAACGTATGCATATATGGAATGGCATTCAAGGTTGCAACAGCATGCCAGTTAGTGGTATGTCAGGCAGGCAATGCAATGATTATTCAACAGGGAATATTAGTATGCACACAGTTTAAACAATGATAAACCAAATGAAACAATGGTCCCAACAGTAGAGATTTGTTTAGGAACATACCCATGTTGGTTTCAGTGTGATGGTTGGATCAGTTTAGTGGTGGGGGAAGGGAACGGATTCAGTTGACAACGTCTGTCAAGTATATTTGTCAGTACACTACTATTCACTACTCTACATTCTGACAACACTTGCACTCTACCTGGGCCATGGGGCTGCTACAGCACACCAACAGCTGTAGATATCAACAGAGCAATCATACCCTTATTTTAGTTATACACATCAGACCTGTTTCTATACCTATTTCTTTACCTGTGGGCCCTGTGCAGATGAACTGTGTGCACAATACATTGCTGTTTCTACACATATTTCAGATTCACATATTAGTTGCAGGCCCTGGAGTGTGTGTTGTGCCTTTCACATACATGTACTGTGATATTCTCTGTGTGCAGGTTTCTTGGCGAGTGGGGAAACTATTCGTGACAGCATGACACTTGAGGGGCTGGTCTGTGCCAGACTACAGAGTGTGGATGTCTAGCTTTCATCTATTTGTAGGACTGGGGCTGATCAACACAGCAGTTGTACACCTTTCATAGTTATACACATCATACTAGTATTTCTGTTCAAATTTCTTTACCTGTGTGCCCTGTATTGAAAATGTTATGTGTTGCAGTACATTACTTTTTCTATTCAGATTGCAGTTTACAACAGTAGAACCAGACGGCGATGTTAGGGGCGGTCCCTGGATTCGAACCGTGGTGTGTGTGCAAAATTGAACTGTAGGCTTAGTCATTATCTGACTGAGCCACTCTGGAGGTGTTGTGTGTTGCTTGTGACATTTTTATCTTGTTCATATTTTTGTGCACAGTACTTTTATTATGACATGTTACATTGTTTGTTTCCCATTTTCAGTACAAATTATGCATACATAACAGAGATTGGTGTCACTGTTTGTGAAACATGTGCACATTAGCTGGATTGCACATTTGACTGTTTTACAACTACATGCTGCAATTTAGATTCCTGAGTACACAGTGTAGGTTTTAAGACTGCACCTGTTAGCCTTGTACATTTTTCAGTACATCTACAGCTACATACAAATGAAATTGAAAGGTTAACACAAGACACTGATGGCAGACAAACAAGTAAAACACATTCTGATGGCAATATGTACTGTTGCTCTTTTTCAGTTATTTGACATGCCCATTCTAAAGTATGCAGACAAGCAGTGCTAACTCAATTTACCTCAGTTAATGCATTCTGCAGGACATTCACATTTCTGTTTTTCAGGTACAAGTGAGATGACACACACCAGTGTTTGGGATCACCTTTATTAGTTTTGACATACATATCTGTGTACAACTTACAAATCCACAATTACTATTCCTGCATGATCTGCACAGGGGAAAGCTTTTCATTTCTTACGGTTACAGTAGCCCTGACATGGCAATTTCTTGGCAGGTTCATTCGGATACACTCATACATATTTTAATATTCCTGTCCTGCATATTGTACCTTGTTTGCTACTGACATCTGTATTACACAGCAGCTGGGAATACTCCATTGTAACAATGGCAGCCTGGCACAGGTATTTATTCCTGACTTTTGCAGCACAATTATATATTCAGACGGTACTACCATTACTATAATTTTGATTTTTTACTGCTAATAGTAGGGGTATTCTGTAGTCACCATACTGCCGACGCAGCCAGGCTAGTCGCTGAGTATGAGTCTCAACATTCTGGAAACTCTCCGCAGCAGCTGTATGGGGAGACATCACACAATCACACCTGCACAGTCACAAGTTGCACTTTTTCCATACTTAGAGTTACATAAGACTGCATACTTACAGACAGGTGGGACATCCTGTGCTCGGGCTTCTTGGATCCACTCGTCCAAGAGTGCACCCCTCCTCTGCTTCAGGTCATTATGGTGGTGACATACCTGCTCAACAGTCCGGGGTATGCCAGTGGCACTGGTGAAATCCCGTGCAAGCTGGTCCCAGGCCTCTGATTTGTACTGTGAGCCCTGGTATTGGTCCTGCAGCAGCCTGCTGTCATGTTTTTTTACTAGGAGCCCAACCATGACCCTGGACTCCTGGATGTCCCAACATTGTGCTCGGAAGTGAACACCTTCACCGATGCAAGACATTTTGGTCCTGCTGTGAGCAGTCCCAAATGGTTATGGCTGTATTTCTGCCTGTGTGGTTTAAATAGGGCAGCTTTCCCACACTTTTTCTTGATTGGCTGGTTTTAATATGCTGAACTTTAGCTCCGCGCAAATCCGCATAGCAATGCTTACACCAGGTAAGCACAGCTGAAAGCCAGTAAGCAATGCTTACACTAGCAAAGCATTGCTTAAATCAGTTTTCATTAAATTTATAAATTATTTTTTACAGTTATATTTTACATATTCCCACCCTACTGTGCTATACATGAGCCATATGATTGACATCTATCATGCAAATTCTTTAAAAGTTTATTAAATAATTTGCTGGGGGGGGGAGTCGAACCGACCATGTTCTATATGCTATAACATGGCAGTACCACTACACTACAGCAGCTTGATGACATTTTCAATCACAATAGCACTTGTCTAACATTTTCAGGATTTCAGCCAGGCTAAGCATAGCAGCATGCCATGCAAACAAGCTGCGCACCGCTTAAATGTCGGATTTAATTGATGAAAAAAAACTTACATCTCTCCAATTTTTATAGCTTTCCTCTTGCCCTACTGCTTCCATGCATGTAGGGCAAGAGTGCATACTTTTGGGGGAGTGCCCTTGAAGGCTGCAGCCTTCTAGGTGTTTGTGTTTTTTTTTTCAGTGTCCACAGACACGAAATCTTAGCTACTTACATTTCAGTGTCTGCGAACACTTGTTTACTATATACTATTAAAGCCAGGCTATAATATTGTATAACCTGACGCTCATCTGTCTTACAAAGTGCCATACGCCACTTTCTGAGTGAAGTGGGCATGTTACATGTGCAGGCACTGCTGACACACGCCCCCTGCACTTGCTCCTGGCTTGTGTCCGTGTAGATTAAATAGCACACCTTCATGCATATGCAAGGCGAGCTGCTATTCTAAATGGACATGAAACACTATGTGCAAGAATAATCTTATTCTTGCACGGAGCTTCGTAAATCCTGGGGAATATTTATATTGTTTTGAACAGATATAGTACTACTGTAGATCAGACTGAATTCTGATACAATATAAATGTCTACTTATTGTATAAGCAGTTAATAGTTACATGAAAGATAGATGACAAGCAATTCAGTCATAGTAAAGTAGGATGTATCATATATAAAACCTCAGTAAAAGATTATAGCACACAGCTATTTAACATATTCACCCTTATTGATGAAGTCTTTCAAAACTTATTAATATAAATAGATAGTAATAATATTTATACCTAATGTTTATAATACAATGTATTTTACTGAATATATCAGAAGTTATATTTCATTGTTTGCCAGCATTTAAGTAATCACTTTGTTTGTTGCTAACTTACGTAAAGCATCAAGTTTGTTTTATGTGAACATTGATGAACGTTAGTGCATTTTAATTATCTATGCATCCCTCTTTCCCCCATTTCCTACACATAAGGATTTTTCATATCTGTCATTTCTTATTATAAAATGAGTGAAATTCTAGGTAAAAACAACAAATTCACTTATTGTGATTAATTATTACAACTTACCTTTCCATATTCATAAATTGCCATTTTATGGCATATACTGAAAGTTTTTAGATTTAAATGACAACATTCTATTTTGTATAATCAGTAAAGGTTAAACTGAGTGTCTGTTGTCAATTTAATACTATTTGTTTAGAATATAATTGTTATATTCTGTGACATTTCAAGTTCAGGCTTATATTGTTTGTCTTGAAACAACTTTGTGTCATGTATAAAACATTAGTTACCTTGGTAACTGCTTAAGTATTATATATGGTCAAGATGGGTTACAAAAATTACAATTCAAGTTAAACCAATTACATGACTTGTCATGCAGATTTACTTATATAAGAATATCATCATGCTTCCCCTTGATGTTCAATGTAGTGTATGCCATTTATGACAAGTTAAGACAGTAGTGTTATTATGCACAAGCCCATGTTATTAAATCCTGGCTTTAATATCTAAATTCAGCAGACTGCTTCATCTTGTATAACAATTATATATTTCATGTCTAGATTTACCAAAATCATACATTACATAACTACTGTGTGTGTGTATTTGTTTTTTTTTTTTGTTTTTGTTTTTTTGGCTGTTGCTTAGTTATTTGAGAGACCACAAACTGTAATGCTTATTCTTATTATTAGCTCCTTCCAAGCATGTATATAAGTCCGTAGACGTTAAATTATGAGATCCTCCTAGTTTCGTATTTGTTATATTTCCATCCTTACATACACACACATCATTACTTCAAGCACGGGCAACAATGCCCATCCAGTTTTGCCAGAATACCATTCACTAGTTCATGTGGTGTGTTTCCAGGCTGTTCTAAAAATATCCAAACCAATATTTGTCCTGTTCCATTTTACCAGCCTGTTCTATGCAGTGGCCACTCTGCCAGTGAACCACTCAACACATCTTCCATTCCCACAGATATTTCCACGAAGGAAATTTGATGACTCTCTAGCACTTCCCAGCAACCCCAAACACCCCTAGAATCTACTATCCCCATATGCCCAACACGTCCGAGCAAGCTCACCTCCTAGACAACTGCAAAGGGTACTGCACAAGACCAAGTGCTCTTAGTCTTTCACAGTTACTCAGACTTCTACTCTTATGTAAGTCCTTAATGTGTTTGGACCAAATACATTTTAAATATAAAATTGCGCTTATTATTATTTTTTTTTTTATCAAGAGTCAACTTAATGAGCTAAACGAAGTGTTGGGAGACCATCAATATGTGTACATGTGGTTTAAAACAGCCCTTTTATTATATATATATTTTTATTAAAAACAAAAACTTCATTGCCAAGAATCATCTCGGAGGCTCCTCAGAGCCATTAAGCATTATCGTCACTTTGTTTCCATTACCATAGCAACCTGGGAGCATATGTTTCTGTTAGTGTGTCTGTGTACTGCATACCAGAGGCTTGAGATGCACCTGAAGCAAAGCTTCACTTCACTGCAACTTCAAGCCTAAATTCCCTCCCTTTCGGTGAGGCAGCAGCCAGGAAAAGAACGGAGAGCAAACAGATTAAAAAAAAAAAAAAACCTCCCAACAAGCCGCCACAACAAGAAAACACATTCTTCCAGCCTTCCCACCTCTCACTCAGAAGATGTATAAACAAACTATTCTCTGCCAGAATATCCCAAATCACAGTTTTTATCCACCCCCTTCCCCTGGATCCAGGCTAAAACACCAAATGTCTCTTCCTAATACACAAGCGTCAGTAAACCTCGATCACAAGCCACAACCCACAGTTTCTCAGAGAGAAAAACGGCAACATACAACAGCTGCCAGATACAGCTGCATCCACACACGCCATGTCGGGCTTAATCAAACAGCACTCAAAGCTATGATACCTGCCATATTTTATATTAACTATGTTTAGGCATAATAATAATGACATTTGTACTAGCCGCCAGACATGGTTGCATCCACACACACCATATCAGGATTGATCAAACAGCATTCGTAGCTGTGATACCTGCATAATTGATATTAACTATATATAGACAGAATAATAATGACATTTGTACTAAGAGCTTGCTACTATTATTTAACCAGGATATACATGACATTTCTAAATCATACTTTTAACTGAAGAAGGCATTAGTCTCCAAAACAGCATTTTTTTTCAAAACACTCTACTGTTACTGCTATTATATATGATGCTAATTTAAAACGAAATGAATCCAAAAGGCTACTAGCGGAATCACAAAGACGCTGGAGACGTGAATAAATTCCACACTTTTAATGAAGGTTTAGCGCTTTCATCTAGTACAACTAGACTTCATCAGAATATTCCATGGTTTGGTGCGTTTCTAAGTTAACACGGGGAATATTTCACGACTGTTTTGAGTATGAGACTACAATTGCTGAGATATTCTGATGAAGTCTAGTTGTACTAGATGAAAAATGAACAAGATAAGTATTCACTGAGTTCAACTAGGGGAATAGAAACTTTGTGTTATATGTTGCTTTGTTTGGCTTATATATAATATAAAGAGTAACCCATCTTGATCTACCTTTGTTTGTGAAGAATGATTGGACTCAGCATTCTGAATAAATCATTACTGTTTCTCAGTTGTTTAAGAAACCCTCCTTGTTTTAATAAAAACAGATGACAAGTGATGTAACATATCAGTTGATACTTTGAGATATGTAGTTTCAAAAGTTATTTTCTTGGGACAACTATTTTGGAATCAGTTTTTTGTTTCTTATTTCTAGCATCAGCCCAAGGATTTGTTTCTTTTATTCTTTTAAGAATAGGAGCCATCCATTCAATTTCTTCTGGGATAAGACACTATGTTGTTGTTTTTGATGAATATAGTAGCTTCTTCTTCTAAGTCATTAAAGGTTCTCATCTCACAGGCAAAAAGTATTTTTATCTTGGCTGGAAAGGCCAGCTATGCTTTAATGTTGTTTTGTTTCAACAGTTTTATTATTGGCCAGACTTTTTTCCTTTGTTCTAGTATTCTGGAAGTATAATCATTGTCAAACCTTATCAGGCTTTGATTGTATTTTAAGGGTGATTTTCTCCAAGCAGATTTTAATGTTAGTTTCTTGTCAAGAAATGAAAGACAACACATAGTCTGTGTTGCTAAATGTGTAGAATGTTCTTGTTTCTACATAGGAAAGCCTAAGTGAAGATTTAAAGAGAGAATTTACGAGCATTGTAGAGACATTAGAAATACTCAAACTAAAAATGCCCTGCATAAACATGTGAAAAAACAATCCAAACCACAGTTTCTTATTCTTTGTCATTTGAGGAGTTAAAAAAGCCCACAGGCTGACTTTCTTGATTTGCGTGAATTATGTTGGCAAATTCACCTGAATGCTTAGGTTAAACCAGGTCTGAGTGAAGGTTTAAGTATAAAAAGTTTTTTGAAACTACATTCATATGTCATTTAATTACTGGTAGTTTTCATGGCAATGCATTCAACTGTTGAGTGATGTTTACATGCATTTCTTACTTTGATTATTGTAATTTTTTACTTTTAGGTTAACATAGGTGGTTAGATATGTCACTAGGTTTTAAATATTTAATTGTTCTTTTGTGTGTATTGGTCATTTTGATCATGTTGTTTTAATTGAGAGGTATACTTAATTTGTATTTTTTGGCTTTTAAGTTTTTCTAAAGAAGTCTTTTGATACACCCAGACAAAAGCGCTAAATAAAGGAAGATTTTATTACACGTGGAGTGTTCATCCTGTTTTCTCGGTTACTTGACTTTAGTATTTTGGTTCTGAGCTTATTGTGTTGTTTGTCTCAACTAACATAGCTACAAGATGACCTCTACTCCATGTACTTTTACATTAGTAGATGATCCAGTGGAGAATGTTGGACTATTGACCCAGTTAATACAGCAATTTTCCCAGGAGGTGCAGAATACGACCGGCAACAGAGGTATCATTTTATTTGACTCTACCTCTGACTCTACACCGCCCCCAGGGCAACCAGTAATTACTACTATGACGACCAGTGGGGGTGTTAATACTAGACCTTCCCCGCATGGTTTTGAACAAGACATAAGTCTTCAGCCTTGGTTCAACAAAGAAATACATTTCCACAACTACACAAATGGCACCAGTGTAACACATACTTTTTTCAGATTGTTAATTTGTTTGAAAAAACACCTGATCAAATACAGAAAGTTGCAACTTGAAAATATTTATTTTATGGAATGCATTAAGAACAAAATAGTGCCGAAAGGGTTAAGGCATTGGAAGTACCCTACCGGCCTTGTGCCTGACTCCCCTTACATCGGGAACTTATAGAACTATTTGACCAGCAAGGTTTTGAACTGATGGACATATTGATAAACTACAGCTCGAGGAACATAGAGTTGTTACAATGTGAACTGATCGATTTAGACAAAGCTATTCATGAAGACTTGCAATTTTCTACCTCTTTTTCCATGTACAGGGGTGTGTTTGACAACACTGAAAAGGTGATAAGAGATGTACAAATCAGAAAAGAGAACAAGTTCAAAAGAGATCAAAAAGCCTACACTGAAGGTGTATCTTACCCTAAACCTCCACCCAATCAATATTCATCTACACTTCCTTTGGATTCAAACTTCCAATCTTCTAACGATAGTCAAGACCTGGGAAATTCTTCTTCCAATCAAGACCTTTGGGGCGGGAACTACCGAGGAGGACCAAACATATACGTAACCACGGACATGTGGTGAACTACACCCTGTTTCAGAATTACAGATCTCAAGGCAATCATTACCTGCAGCATCTACAGGGATGGAGGAGGAACTAGTCAAAGTGAAATGAACTTGTGGTAATGATACTTTCGAACACGAGCGAAACGCTTGCACTTAATGAAGATTATCCTGTTTGTGCAACTCCACAGGTGACTTCACTGTTTATAATTTTTCAACGCAACCCTTTGACCCAGTGGCAGTTGACTTGTTTAGCAAAGGGTTTAACTATGTACCAGGAAAGCGTTCTTCTGTTGCAGACTTGATTTTGGATTTAAAACTTTGTTCTTAGGTTCATAGGTAGGTACTAGGCTATCAGCCCAAGGGCCTAGCCAGCAAGGTACCATAGCTTACGCCACCCAAGAAAGTTATTTTCCTGTGCCACTGTCCAGCACAGTCACAGAAGTGATCTCCGGGATGTATTTCTATTTCCCATCCACTCATCAAGATTTTTCTTGAAGAGTGCTAATGAAGAACTTTGCTTGACATAGATGGGTAGCTTGTTCCAGAGCATAGGAAGTCTCTGGGACAGGAATCTATCCCTCCAGCATGTCCTGTTTATTGTGGTGACAAGGTTTAGGTCCCTAGAGCGTGTAGCTTGGAGGGATTTTTATTTCTTTAGGTGTAGCATGTCCAACAGCTCTGGGTTTGACATAGCTTTATATGTTAGGCAGAGATCACCTCTGAGTAGGTGATATGCTATGGAGTAAAGCTGGAGTTTTTTAAGGCAGTCAGTGTAGGGCATTTGTTTGAGGCCAGTAATCCTCTTTGTGTGGTACTTCTGTGGCCTTTCCAGCTGCTGCAGATGTCTTGTGAGGTACATTCCAAAAGGGGCATTGTACTCTATAATGGGTCTAATGAATGACGAGTAGAGGGGAACAATGACCTCTTTTTTTCCTGGATGAGAACCCTTTTATGATGAGGTGTGCAATGTAGAAGGACTTCCTGACTACTGTGGCGATGTGACTATCAAAGGAGAGACTACCGTCCACCTGGGTCCCAAGGTCTCTTATCACGCATTCAGTGTTAAGTAGATTGCTGCCTATGTGGTATTTCATGGGTACAGAGTTTTTACCAAAGAGGATGACACTGCACTTTTTGGCATTGAGCTTGAGGCCATGGCTCTGACACCAGGCATCTGTCTCAGTGAGGCCCTTCTGTAGGATGTCCACATCATTTGGGGACTTGACTATGGCTCCTAGTTTGCAGTCATCTGCGAACTTCGTCAGCCAGAGGCCTTCTGTGTTAGCCTGTACTTCAGATAAGTAGATACCAAACAGGAGAGGTCCCAGGACAGAACCCTGTGGCACTCCACTTGTCACTGCCTTGAGGTCAGATTTGGAGTCTGCAACTTTTACAGTATGGGTTCCGTCAGTGAGCCAGTTGGCAACCCATCTTGTGAGGTAGGGATTTATACCTAGTTTACTGAGTTTAGCTATAATTCCAGAATGGGGGATGGTGTCGAAAGCCTTGGCGAGGTCAAGATAGGCTGTGTGAACCACCTTACCCTCATCCACGGCTTTGGTGACTGCCTCAAAGAAGTCGATCAGGTTCAGGAGGCATGATCTGCCTTTCACAAACCCGAACTGGGTGGGATCCAGAGTTTGGAGGTTACCAATGTCTTTGTTTATGAGCTCTATGATGATACGTTCCATGGCCTTGCAGACCAGGCTCATCAGGCTAATAGGTTGATAGTTCCCAGGATCAGTGGTGCCTTCCCCTTTGTGGAGTGGGATAACTGTTGCTGTGCGCCATTCAGTGGGCACAAAGCCTGATGTGGCTATTATTGAACATGTTGTTTAAGTGGGGAGCCAGTTCGTGATGAAGTTTGTGTAAAACGCAGCCTGGGATGTTGTCCGGTCCCATGGATGCTGTGTTTTTGGCTTTAGAGTGTGCAGCTTTTACCTGCATAGTTGTGATTACAGGGACTCTGCATTCTTCCTGTATAGATATGTGCCCTTTAGGGGGTGAGAGGGGGGGGTAAAGTTACCACTGAACCGATCTGCCAGGATGTTGGCAATATCAGTTGGTTCTGTAATTTTCGTGCCTTTGTGCTGTAACTTAGAGCAGATCTGGGTGTTGCCATCTAGATTCTTGACATAGCTATAGAATGCTTTGCGGTTGTCCTTGGATTAGTGGCAATTTTGTTTTCATAGCTAGCTTTGGAGGAACTTATAAGGGATCTCAGCTTCTTACTGACGCTGACCAGGGAGCTCTCCACTCATGGGATTTTACTCTCTTTTGCAACAGTTTCTTCCTTCTGTTGTACAGTTTGTTTATGGCAGGGGACCACCAGATTGGCTTAATTTTTTGGGAGGATAGCGTCTTGGTTCTGTTTGGGATAGCACTTGAACTTTAAGTTATTGTTCAGTAATACTGTTCTTAACGAAAATCCCACTACATTACCTAGAAAAAGTGTGTTTAATCCGGTTCCAACAAATTGTTTAATTTTTTTTTTTGAAAAATTGTATGAATTTGATTTTAGAACTATGCTCAGTAGCAATTTAGAAGTGACAGTGGACAATTCGTTCAGGAAAAGGCATTACTAACACAATTATGCAATGATAAATTGCTTTGGGTGATGAAACCTGATGGGGGGTGGGGTAGTGATTATGGGAAGACAAGACTACAACGACAAAATGAATGTTTCCCCTTTTAGATAACACTATTTATGAAGAAGTGTCATGTACTTTCATCAGTGTTTCATATTATAAAATTGACTTAATTATCAAGGATCTTGAAGATCAAAGGCAGATAAGTCATGATATGTTTGAATTCTTCTACACTGAATACCCAAAAGTCCCAAGTATCTTTGGTATCCCAAAGATACATAAGAACATACAAGACTCCCCCCTTTAAGGTTAATTGTGGATGCCAGGGGATCAAGAATTCACACTTTAGGAAAATATATTGATTTTGTACTAAAGGACGTTTTAAAAGATGAGGCCCACATGTGTAGACTCGTGGGACTTTCTGAAAAAATGAAGTAAAGTTGATTATGACATCTTACACTTTCCTTACGGTAGATGTAGTTAACCTTTTTAATGTTCTTCCTCACACCACTAGTATTGAGTGGTTTGAAGAATTCCTGTTTGGCACCAATTTGTTTAGTAACGATCAGGTTTATATATTGGTAACTTTGATGGAAGTTATACTCAAAAACAACTTCATATACTTTGAGGGACAATATTTTTGCCAAAAATCAGGCACAGCAATGAGAGCTATTTGTGCCCCCATTTTTGTGAATAGTACTATGTTGATGTGGGAAAGGAAGTTTTTACCGAACAGTTCTTTCTCTGACAAATGGAAACTGTACCCAAGATTTATAGTTGATTTATTCTTTTTATGGAAGGGGGACGCACCAGATGTAGAGGACTTTTGCTTTTCATTAACAACACCACATAATTCTTAAGATTTACCTACACATATCACCCTGACACAGTTCATTATTTAGATGTGTGTATCAAAAAGGACAGTGAGGCAGAAATTACTGAGTGACTTGTATAGAAAGCCAACATATAGCAACAGCCTTTTACATTATCGTAGTAACCACCCTGAGCACGTAAAGAAAGGGATTGTGAAGGGCCAGTTTATTCAACTAGCCCGTATGGTCAGTGATGACCATGAATTTGTCAACCAACGTGACATACTCTCCAACATGTTCATCACTAGAGGTTACGCTGTTGATCTAGTAACTTTAATATTTAAAGAAGTTAAATTTAAAAGGGAAAAGGGTGAAATTTTACCCTTAATGAACACAACTACACAATACAACAATGGGCACACAGACACAAATTGATGGTGAGAGTTGCACTACACATGTAGAATATTCTTGTTCTTTTGTCACCAAATTTTCCCTAGATCACTCTAGTATTTATGATATAGTTATAAAAAACTGGCAGATTTTCAATGGCCAGAATTGGGTTCTAGACTTCGAATAGTATATAAAAGAAGTACTACAATCAAATATTTACTGGAGAACAAGACTGTTTCACTTAAAAGAGATATTGTTGGCACTAAAAAAACGTGGCTTTTGTTCACAATGCCCTTATATTTTAAATAGTGAAGTAATAAAAATCAAGGGTAGTTACATCAGGCCCAATGGAGACTATACTTTTAATTCTGCTGGAATAGTCTATGTTGCTAAATGTGTAGAATGCTCTTGTTTCTACATAAGAAAGACTAAGAGAAGATTTAAAGAGAGAATTTAAGAGCATTGTAGAGACATTAGAAATACTCATACTAAAACTACCCTGGATAAACATGTGGAAAAACATCCAAGCCACAGTTTCTTATTCTTTGTTATTGAAGGAGTTAAAAAAATACCCCAGGGGTGGACCATGGGCTGACTTTCTTGAATTTCAGTGAATTATGTTGGCAAATTTACCTGAATGCTCAGGTTGAACCAGATCTGAATAAAGGTTTAAGTATAGGAAGGTTTTTGAAACTATGTTCATATGCCATTTAATTACTGGTAGCTTTCTTGGCACTGCATTCAACTGTTGAGTGATGTTTACATGCATTTCTTACTTTGATTGATACAATTTTTACTTTTAGATTAGTATAGGTTGTTAGATATGTCACTAGGTTTTAAATATTTAATTGTTCTTTTGTGTGTATTAGTCATTTTGATCATGTTGTTTTAATTGAGAGGTATATTTAATTTGTATTTTTTGGCTTTCAAGTTATTCTGCAGAAGTCTTTTGATACAGCCAGATGAAAGCGCTAAATAAAGGAAGATTTTATTACACGTGGAGTGTTCATCCAGAAATTAAAGAAATGTTATAACTATGGAACAAGGTGGAGTATTTGTTGAGTTTGAAGCAGGTTTCATCCGTGCTCTATGCGCCCTTTCAATTCCAAATGAAAGTCCCTCTTTCAAGTCTAAAAATTCAGGAATTCTGGTTGTTAGAATGAAATAATGTCTTCTCCT
>NC_056738.1:367238388-367253388 GCF_019279795.1 Protopterus annectens
ATGTTATTTTAGATGGAATGTGTTTGACTGCTTAATGTTCAGCAATGTATTGGTTTAGTAACCTTGTACAGATCCATGCAACTTCTATGAAAACATGAGTTTTTTCACAGCATGTAACATAATCAGTCTGTTATTATGCTCTGACTAAAAATAAACAGACTGAGGACAAAAGTCCAACACCTGCCAAAGACTCAGGTGGACAGTAATGCATCTGTAATCTACTGCTACAAAAACGTGATACTGCGTGACATGAACAAATAACTTTTATTACATAGGAGAAAATGAAACGCTGGAAATATTTTTAGACACAAATCTAGGAATTCTTTTCATATATGAATTTTGAATCGGAACATACCAAGTCCAGATTCACTGCAACAGATCCAGAAAATTAATTACTCCCCCAAAACAACTTTAAAACCCCAAACGTAGCAAAGCACACTATTTTATCAGTCTCATTTTACCCTAAACTAATATAATCTTTTCCAGAACTGCATCATCTGAGAGAAAATAAGTGCTGCAATCTGTAATAACATCACAATATTTTGCTAGAAACTATGAGGTAATGCAATAAAGAGTTCTGCTTTGAATGCCCCAAACAATTTTACTTATGCAGAAGAGAATTTCAACTGAGATGTACTGTATATAAAGTGAAACAAAACATTGATTTTTGTTTCAGATATGACTGCTGCCTGCTTCCACTATGAGTGAATGAAAGCAAATGTGCTGAGGATCAGAATCCCTGAACTGCATTATCCAAAAAAAAACAAACATTTTTTAAAGTGTTTTTTTTGCAGGAGGCAAGCCCCCTACCCTTCCAGACTTGTATATACCAACTCAGAGAAGGAGGAATTTCCCCCAAAAGGGCATCACTGCCATCAGAACTTGCAGACAGTTATTTCCTATGGAGAAACTCCAATTGCTGGCTAGTTGAACCCTGGGCAATTGAAGCTCAAGCACTCAGTCTTTGTCCACTAGTAGGGTAACAGCCTTGGACCCACCTTTTCTGCTTATTTATGGATGAGCAGCAACTCCTGCTTATCTAATAGCTTATTGGCGAAAATTCCTTTAAACACCTCAGACAGTGCAACAGTAGCAACTCCTGCCTCTGCATTCTAGTCAGTCATGCTCTCCACAACTTTTGAATAAAGATAAGAGAGTCAGCATAATGTCCATCACAGGGCTGCTCCCCCCTGCCACAAGGTAATTTTGTATTTATGTGGAAAGATGCGGAGGGTGGCCCCCTTGCTGGATGTTGACTTTCTTCTCTCATTATGAGTCATTCACTGTCACACCCCATACTTCACAACTGTCCAGATTTTCGCAGAATGTTCAGATTTTTAACTCATATTTTTAGTCTGTTCCTGATACAATTTGTGGTTTTCTGTCACATCACTAAGGATTGAAGTCAATAAGTAATGATATATATTTGAGTTTCAGATTTCATATCCTTAGAAAATGCATTCTAACATGAATCATGTTATTCCAACAACTTTCTACATTTATAAGAGCAATATTTAAAATCTGTCCCCCTTTTTGGGCCTTTGTCATCCTATTACTTTGGGCTTTGTTCAGATTTCTTGCACTAAGAGGTTGAGAGGTATGCCACCCCCACACTATTGCAAAAAAAATAGTGTCGAGTGTTTAAAGTAAGGTACACCAACTTATCTCCAGCCACAACCATTATAAGTATGGGCCTGTGTTTGACCCAAGTGTTTTTGAATTAATTCAGTGCTTTGACCCTAATACCTTTTATGAAGATTGTTAGAATTATCTGCATTCATCTCCATTACAAAAAAAAATGTCAGCATCACTCCTGCCATGAATCTTAAATTGGTCCTCTCGTTCTTTTACACATCTTGTCTTTGGAACAAGATGCTACTTGCTCTTTATGGATTCCTTTGATATATTTTACACTTTCTGGATTGTTTGTGTTTCTTCAAGACTGTAGGTACTGAGATAAACAAATCTCTGTTTGTATGGACTCTGATGCGGACTAAGTACCTGTTCATCGCCCTCTGTTTAACACCCTTTATGATGTCTGTGTCATTATATTGATGAGAAACAGCTCCTCGTGGTCCTGCAGAATGGTGCTAGAAGCAGAGAACTGAGAAAAGCAACTACTTTCCTGATCTAAGTATTTTTTTGCTGTTTTTACCTGAAAGACCTTCTTTTTCTTACTTTGAACAACTTTAAACTGCATTATTACCTGTTTTTTGCATTGTACATTATCTGCACTTAAAGTTACATTTGGTCGAAAGTTTGTTCTTAAATTTAACTGTTGAGGCTACCCACTAAAGTGAGCTAGCCTGTGTAAGTGATTTATTACTGTTTTTCCTGCATTACTGTGTACTTATTAACCTAAAAAATAAAAAAAACAAAAAAATATCCTTGTTTTCCCGCCTTTCTCAACTAGTTTAGACCAGTATACAGGCTTTGCTGTATTCTGGACTGTGGTGTAGTTCCTGTGTTGTCCATTGCCTTACTTGGATAGAAGGAAGTTTCTTTGCTCACCAGTGGGAGTGGGGAGCCTTGAGCAGCCTATCTGTCCCTGAAGGAGTGACCTCAGCACAAGAGCTTGTAATAATTGGACCATTTCCAGCTCTTTTGAAGTTCCCTGTTTAAAATCCGCCCCTGAGCGTTTTTTTCTGGCTATACTATTCAGAAACAGCTCCTCGTGGTCCTGCAAAGAGTGGTGCTAGCATCAGAGAACTGAGAAAAGCGACTACTTTCCTGATCTAAGTATTTTTTTGCTGTTTTTACCTGAGAGACCTTCCTTTTCTTACTTTGAACAAGTTTAAACTGCTTTATTACCTGTTTTTTGCATTGTACATTATCTGCACTTAGTTACATTTGGTCGAAAGTTTGTTGTTAAATTTAACTGTTGAGGCTACCCACTAAAGTGAGCTAGCCTGTGTAAGTGATTTATTACTGTTTTTCCTGCATTTCTGTGTACTTTTTAACCTAAAAAACAAAAAAAACCCCCAAAAAATCCTTGTTTTCCTGCCTTTCTCAACTAGTTTAGACCAGTATACAGGCTTTGCTGTATTCTGGACTGTGGTGTAGTTCCTGTGTTGTCCATTGCCATACTTGGATAGAAGGAAGTTTCTTTGCTCACCAGTGGGAGTGGGGACCCTTGGGCAGCCTATCTGTCCCTGAAGGAGTGACCTCAGCACAAGAGCTTGTAGTAATTGGTCGTTTTGGACCATTTCCAGCTCTTTTGAAGTTCCCTGTTTAAAATCCGCATTTGCGTGGCTTTGCGCGATTGTGCGCATAGCGCAGCGCCGGTTAAACAGGCTTAAACTATTCCTGGCTCCGCCAAGTCTGCACTTCAGTTTTTCCCTTAAGAAAGCTTTTCCCTTAAGAAAGCTCTACTTTCAACAAAATCAGTCTGTTCGCTTTATCATAAGCCTAGCACTTGCTCCTAAAACCTTTCTTTTAAGTGAAGCACCCTTAAACTAACGTAAGCAGTACATCCACCTACAACCCGTGCTAATACCCACTTCCCTTCAAAGTCCTCTCTCTGACCCAGTTACACATCACCCCCTTATACTATTCTGGCATGTCGAGTGGTATATTACTGACGTCCTCTCCAGTTCAGCTGGTTAATCTGGGAATCTTGAGACAATGTTACAATTGTCTCATGTACACAGACAACCCTCTCCTCCTCCCAACAAACACAAACACATGTGAGAGATGCAACTATATAGCCAAACTGGAGGCTGAACTCTCTCAACACAGGACTAGCAAGACCAGACAGGAGGAGAAGGTAACCACACACACAACAAACCCAGTCTCACATAAACCAACCACAACTGCAAACCAAACACATAATAACACAAAGACATACTCCGAGGCTCTAATAAAAAACTTACCGAAACAACAGAGGCTCCCAAAGCAGACATCCAAGAAAACACCACCTCAAAACTCTGCACATGCAACACATAGTACACAAAGTCAGTGTGCCAAACAATCACAGCCCTTAAGGCGAAACACCATGCCTGATACACTAGTAATAGGTGACTCTATAGTCAGACACACTGACGTCCCGCTTACCAGGCTGAACAAAGAGAGGGTAACGGTGAGCTGCCTGTCGGGAGCTAGGATCCGCCACATAACACAAACACTCAGGTCACTCCAAAGCAAGTGAAAATATGACTCTGTCATTGTCCATGCCGGCGTGAATGACCTGAGACGTACCACCTTGGACTACATGAAAAGAGACATAGAGGAGCTCTCTGATTATGTAGCCCAGGCCGGTATGACCCTGACCCTGAGCAGCATCTTGCCCTCACCAAGAATGATGCCACAATACAAGGACAAGATGATCAGCTTTAATAATTGGCTCAATTACTGGTGTCATTCTAGTGGGATCCACTGTCTGTCTGCTTGGGGTGACATGCTGGACAAGCCACACTGCTTCGCATGGGACGGCTTGCACCTGTCACCACTGGGCTTCCGGATATTGGCTAAGGCTCTTGCCACCCCCATAGTGCCTTTTTTTGGCAAGGCTCAAAAGACAAACCCACCACCTTAGAAAACAATAAAGGAAAAAAAACTAAGGGTAATGCTGCTCAATGCCAGAAGTCTAAATCTCAAGATGCAGGCTCTCGAAGCACTCCTTAGTATGGAGAGCATTGATGTCTGTGCAGTAACTGAAACCTGGTTCAAGGCTCCTGAGAGCACCCCAGCCCTACCAGGTTATACCTCGTATCATGCATTTCGGCCCCAAAACCTGGGCCGAACCACAAAAGGAGGGGGAGTGTCCATATTCATTAAAGACACCCACACCTCCAGGTTAGTGGCAATGCACAAAGCATCGGAGACCATCCATGTGCATCTAACCATAGGCAAAACTGCTATACAACTTGTAGCATGCTGCAGACCACCCTCGCAATCTCAGGAACTCCATTCAGCCTTCCTGAAGACACTGGAAGTTATGAATGTCTCACCAAATACCATCATATTGGGAGACTTCAACTACCCAAACATAGACTGGGTGCATTACTCAAGCCCCAACACCCTAGCCCAAAGGTTCCTGGAATTCATCAACTCAGATGCGATGGAACAACTAGTCACCTCCCCCACAAGGGGAAATAATATACTTGACCTGATCATCACAAACATGGGGACAAAATGCTCAACACTGGAAGTATACCCCTCACTAGTGAGATCAGACCATAAACTAATAACCCTAGATATTCATATCCCACCTCCACCCCCAGCACAAAAGACCACAGTGAGAAATTTCTCAAAAGCTGACTTTACACTCCTTAGGACTGAAATGGTATCCTTCAAGCCCCCTGGGCCAGTGGAAACCACATCCCACACTGCTGAATCCTTCACAAATGCTTTCTACGGGCATCTCCAAGAATGCATGGATCATGCAATCCCAAATAAAACCAAGACCCTTTCCACCAAAGGCAGACATCCTATCTGGTGGATCCCAGCCATAAACAAACTTTATAACAAGAGAAGGAAGCTACTGCAAGACAGAGCAAAATCCCATAAAAGGAAGGCATCCCTGATCAGCACTAGCAAAAAACTACATTCGCTAATAAAATCATCAAAGGCCAACTTCGAGAGAAAAATCGCTAAGGACACTAAAGATAATCACAAGGCCTTCTTCAGTTATGTTAGAAACCTGGGTGGAAACCCTCAGATATGAGCAGAGTTAGTTCATAACGGCAAAAAAATACACTGAACCCACAGATATTGCCAACATACTGGCAGACAGGTTCAGTGCAAATTTCTCCCCTCCCCCTCCCCCAAAAGACGAAATAAATATCTCAGCTGAATGCAACCTCCCTGAAATCTCAGATGTCCAGGTGAGAGCTGCCCTCAGCAAAGCTAAAAATACAGCATCCATGGGACCTGACGGTGTCCCGGGTTGCGTGCTACGTGAACTCCTAGAGGAGCTAAACCCGCACATAAGAACACTGTTTAATCTTAGCCTTACTACAGGATACGTCCCTGAACACTGGCATACAGCTACAGTGGTCCCACTCCACAGAGGTTGGCACCTCTACAGACCCTGGAAACTACCGCCCCATAAGCTTGACCAGCCTGGTCTGCAAAGCTATGGAAAGGATCATTATGGAACTCATAAACAAAGACATCGGGGACCTACAGACAATTGACCCTACCCAGTTCGGCTTTGTAAAAGGCAGATCCTGTCTTTCAAACCTGGTGGACTTTTTTGAAATAGTCACTAGAACCATCGATGAAGGCAAAGCAGTTCATACAGCCTACCTGGATCTGGCAAAAGCCTTCGACACAATACCCCACGCAGGCATCATAGACAAGCTCAACAGCTTAAATGTAAACCCGTTTGTCACAAGATGGGTTGCAAACTGGCTAAAGGACAGAACCCACAAAGTCAGAATAGCTGGAGCTATGTCAGACTCTAAGCCAGTCACAAGTGGAGTCCCACAGGGCTCTGTCTTGGGACTCATCTTGTTCGGCATTTATTTCTCAGATGTGCAGGCAAACATAGGGGGGTTGTGGCTGACAAAGTTTGCAGACGACTGCAAACTAGGCGCCATAGTTGACACACCAGCTGACACATGCATCCTCCAGAAGGGCCTCACAGAAACAGATGACTGGTGCCAGAGTCATGGCCTTAAACTAAATGCCAAAAAATGTATAGTCATCCCCTTTGGAAAAAACAAAGTACCCACAAATTACCATATAGGTGGTAATCCATTAAGTACGGAAAAAGTAATCAGAGATCTGGGGACCCAAGTTGACAGTGACCTCTCATTTGACACCCACGTCGCCAAAGTGGTTAGAAAGACCTTCTACATTGCCCACCTTATCATGAAGGGATTCACATCCAGATCAAAGGATGTCATTGTACCCTTATATTCCTCCCCTTATCAGGCCTATGATTGAGTACAATGCCCCATTTGGTATGTACCTCACCCGGCACCTGCAGCAGCTGGAGAGACCCCAAAAGTACTGTACCAAGAGGATCAAGGGTCTCCAGCATATGTCATATGCTGCCAGACTGAAAAAGCTCCAGCTCTATTCAGTAGCATACCGCCTGCTCAGAGGTGATGTGTGCCTTACGTACAAGGCCATGTCCAATTCAGAATTAATGGACATGCTCCACCTCAAAAAATCCAAATCCATCAGAGCCACGAGAGCTAAAGATCTAAACCTCAGCACAAATATGAATAGGACATGCTGGAGGGACAGATTCATAACCCAGAGGCTTCCCGCACTCTGGAACAGGATACCTGTCCATGTTAGGCAGAGAAATCTGGACGAATGGATGGGTGATCGCAGGTTTACCCCGGGGGTTATCTCTGTTTCATTGCTAGATAGAGGCACAGTAAACTAAATTTAATTTAAATTGTATACTTTTGTATCATTACATGGGGTGGCGAAAGCCACATACACTTTGGCTAGGCTTATAAATGCCCTAGGGCAGATAGCCTAGTACTATACTATGAAACTATGTCTTGCCAAATGTATGAAAAGGGTCATTCCAGCTTTTTACCTTTTACTAATGATACTACTTTTTAGATACCCTGGTATTCCACCAGCTTTCCTTGCTGCTTTTACAAATTAATTGGCTACCTTTCAGAAGTCTGATATAACTATATTCAGCTGTACATTGTTATCCCCAAAAAAGATCAGGAAGTGAACAAAACATCCAGAACATAAGTATATGTAGTGACAGTACACATGGGGAAAATTGAGCAGTCTGTTCACAACAATATCAATAAATTAAACAGAACTGACTGCTGTCAAAGACATGCTCACTTAGAAACAATCAGGCACTCTATAAAAATTAAACTTCTTTAAAGAAATATACTTAATGGCTGATATTTGATTCCCGTGGTGGTGCAGCGGTAGCGTTGTTGCCTCACAGCAAGCGGTTCTCCCGTTCGATTCTCAGCTAGTGTGCGAAGGAGTGCCTTCTGTGTGGAGTCTGCATGTTCTCCCTGCGGGTCGAGTGGCGTTCCGAAAGACATGCGTGAATGGGCGTGCCTTCGTTGAAGGTTGGGCGTCGAGCTGTTAACTCAGCACCGTGAAAATCTACTGCCAATCATTAGCGGACCGGAGTTCCGCTGTGGCGACCCCTAACCAAGAAAAGCTGAAAGACAACAACAACTTAATGGCTGATATTTATTCTTAGTCTTATAATGTTTTTTTCATTATTTCATGTAACTCTACAAAGTTAATTTACAGTCCCTGCAATTTGCATTTATCCTTGATGTTCTGATATAAATTAAATATTACTGCTGTCTTCTCTGCCTAGCTATTTCTGGGACAAATCTCTATTATTTAGCCATCTAAAGTTGAAATAAAAAGCATTGGTTCCATGTAAGGTCTTTTTGTTGTTTGCATGTAGTGGGTAAACACTGTGAGATTAGAAAAGAACAGAAAAGAGAATGAGATCTTGCATTCCTTCCATGCATATTAATCACTCCATCTATTGAGTGTAACCCTGGAATACACATTGTAAACTGATCTTTTGAATACTAATTTGACCATAGAGTCTCTATAACCTTTCATTAGATTTCTCTAAAAATCCAAATGCTTAGTGACAGAAGAAATGTTGTCAAATTACCTAGTTTCACTTTAAATGGCTACTGGTCCCAGACATTAAACAAAAAAGAAAGAAAACTAAAATATTCTTTCCTATTTACTTCTGTACAGGCTCCCAGGACAGGGGAGGCTGTGTTGATCTTAAAAGTTTTTTTAAGGCTAAAATGGACTGGCTCATAACGGCAACGTTATTAAAAAATGTCTGAAAAACACATGCACACACACACAAAAAAAACATCAGTTATAAATCACACACACACACACACACACACACACACACACACACACACACACACACACACACAAAACCTCATCAGTTAATCTACTGCAAGAAAAGAAAAAAAAAAGTAACATGAAGTACCTTTTTAGCCATAAATATACTTGATGGATAGTACAATTCTTTATTTGTAATAAATGAATCTTAAAGTGTTTTATAGGCTGCTTTTATCATATTGCTTTGGCATGTTCATCTTGAAAAGAAAACCTAAATCTTACAACTGTTTAAATTATTTAATTTGATTTCATCTCTGGTAAAACTGCTGGTCTATTTTTATATGTATAAGTATGTTTTAATATCAAAATGATGTGTGGCAGGGGTGTGGACTGTGATGGGATTTAATCTTAGCTGGGAGGTTTGGTCTTAATGGTGAAGTCTGGAGCATTTCTCCCCAGGCCTCCGCTGAAAACAGGGTCTGTGGAACCTAGTCGGACATTCCCGGTCAACAAATGTTAAATAAAAAATAAATAAGTAACTATAGGAACCCAAAATTAGTACTCAATATTAGAAAAGTCATTGAAGTAAAAACTCAAACCTTAGATATTGAGAATGATTGACAAAACTATGTAGTAGGCATACCACTCAACCTCTTAGCACAAGAAATCTGCGCAAGGCCTAAAATAATTGGGGGGGGGGGGGCAAAGTCCAAAATAGAGACAGATTTTAAATATTGTTTTAGAAAGTTGCTAGAATAACAGGATTAGTGTCAGCATGCATTTTCTGATATGCAGTCTGAAACTCAAATGTTCTGTCATTATTTATTTCTTCAGGTCTCAGTGATTTGCAAGAAAACCACAAATTTTATGAGGAACAGACAAAAGTATGAGGCAAAAATATGGACATTGTGTGGAAATCTAGACAGTTTGATGCATGTTAGGTCCTGTATTCACGTGTCTACTTCACGTTGTCGAAGGCCGACAGTATCGAAGCTAATATTGTCGGCACCAGATTAGCTAAAGCATCAAACGTTTAAACGGAAATCTCCGTAAGGGGAGAGTTCCATTTAGTTCAATGTAGTGCGGCCTTGGAGTTGGTATAGTTAAGTAGGGGGGGTGTGGGGGGTGCAAAGGTAAGTTATTATTTATTTTTGTTTTTAGGCATTTTTTTATCTTTCGATGTTTCAGAATTCGATGATATGGTGTCGACCATATCAGATTCGATATTCTGAAACTTCAATAAGATAATATAGAAGTATATTCACGGTGCCTCTTTACTTGTGTAATTTTGTCCTTTTAGATGAGCATTTTCTTTGGGTTTGCAGTGTGTATTTCCACTGTGTGCTGTATTTTCACTGTATATTTCCTTAGTGCAATTCTTTCTTGGTTATGTGCCAGTAGGCTGCCAGCTTCACACTATCGACTTCTCAGGATTCCTGCATTGCTGCTCTCCTGCAGATTCGTTATGTAGGTTAGTTGTCAGCTTCCATATGCTGAGTGGTAGGTCAAAGTTGTTTGCATTGATAAATGTAAGAACAGGGCCAGCCTTTGGTCAGCTTGTGTCTTAAGCACAAGGGCTCCACGGCCCCCACCCCCACACCACCTGGTGCCCCCATCCTGGTCTACCTACACAATGCAGATTACTTTTCTCTTCCGTTTTCTCATAATTTGTCTTACTCTTCAGTTTTTCATGTATTCATAGGTTCATAGGCAGGTACTAGGCTTTCGGCCCAAGGGCCTACATAAGCCTAGCCAGCAAGGTTCCATAGCTTACGCCACCCAAGAAAGTTGTTTTCCTGTGCCACTGTCCAGCAGAGAGACAGAAGTGATCCCCAGGGTGTATTTCCTATTTCCCATCCACTCATCAAGATTTTTCTTGAAGAGTGCTAATGAAGAACTTTGCTTGACATAGATGGGTAGCTTGTTCCAGAGTATAGGAAGTGTCTGGGACAGGAATCCATCCCTCCAGCGTGTCCTGTTTTTTGTGGTGACAAGGTTTAGGTCCCTAGAGCATGTAGCTCAGAGGGATTGGGATTTAGGTGTAGCATGTCCAACAGCTCTGGGTTTGACATAGCTTTATATGTTAGGCAGAGATCACCTTGGAGTAGGCGATATGCTTCGGAGTAAAGCTGGAGTTTTTTGAGGTGGTCAGTGTAGGGCATTTGTTTGAGGCCAGTAATCCTCTTTGTGAGGTACTTCTGTGGCCTTTCCAGCTGCTGCAGATGTCTTGTGAGGTACATTCCAAAAGGGGCATTGTACTCTATAATGGGTCTAATGAGTGACGAGTAGAGGGGAACAATGTCCTCTTTTCCTGGATGAGAACCCTTTTATGATGAGGTGTGCCACGTAGAGGGACTTCCTGACTACTGTGGCAATGTGACTATCAAAGGAAAGACTACTGTCCACCTGGGTCCCAAGGTCTCTTATCACGCATTCGGTGTTAAGTAGATTGCTGCCTATGTGGTAGTTCATGGGTACACATCTTAGCCAGGCAAGACTGCTCTAATTAACTGTCTATGAAACAACTGCATTTAGCTGGGAATCTAGATGCTCTGGGGTGCATTTTACATTTTTAAACATCTTTTTCTTCCAATGATAGCCTGAACAAAAATCATGATTAAGAGAAGGAATTCAGTCCTGCTCCTCAAATTTGTTTTTTTTTCCGTGATTCATTTTAACACACTCTAACTGACCAAGTCTACACTGTAATAACTGCAGTAAGTGTGTGTGTGTGTGTGTGTGGGGGGGGGGGGGTCCAGATGCTCTAAGGTATACATTTTTTTTAAACAACCTTTTCGTCCACTAATGGTTTGAGCTAAAATCACAATTAAGGGAAGAAATTCAGTCTTGCTCTTAACTATGTTTTCCCAAAATCATTTTAATACACCCTAACTGACCAAAACTACACTGTAATAACTAAATTATGCTGGAGGTCTAGTGGTCACTAGGCAACCAGAATCCATGGAGTTATAAATGCTCTTAGGTGCATTTTATTGTTTTTTCTAACATTTCAATTCAATAAAGGTGTAAACAAAAATCATCCACAGGGAAAGAAATTCAATTTTACATTTTTATTCAAGGGAAGATAAGTTGTATCCAAAGATTAATTCTCAGAGTTAACCAAATAGCAGTGCACAATAAACATAGAAGACAAATGCACGTGGTATTACATAAATCATATCAGGAAACAGTAATTGCCTCCCTACACCACATTAAAAAGAAGTGACTTTCTGTCTATCTCCCGTCTGATGTTAAATTGGGATGAAAATTAAGAGAAAAATGGGCAAAATCACATATTTCAAGTTGCTGCTGACATATGTTGTGACGTCCCACCACTGGCCAGTAATCAAGTAGCCTCGATCCTTACCAGTGGCAACAGTGAATGATGTACACACTGGGAGGATGACAAGTGCACACACAGTAAAGTGCAATTTCCCTTAAGAGCACACAGAGACCACAGTCAGTTTGGGGCTGCTTTCTCCAGATCCCCAATAAGACTTCCCACTGGCACAGGTATAGAGTTGAGATCTCAGCTGAATGGCCAAGCAAAGACCTCCAGCACCTTCTCTGTCCAACCATTGCTTCGTGTCCCTGCCCAAGTAGCTGGCACACACACACTTTGAGGTTCAATTTATATGCACACACACACCTGGGAAAGGCTGGCACAGGTTTACTAGCTATGCCTCCTTTTGCCCAGCCTATAAGTAGCTTTCACTGCCACCATCCATAACTTATCAGCTACTTTAAGGCCCTTAGTAAATGGTTACCAATCTTACTTTGTAATATTACTACTAATCCAAATGGTAGTTTGACCAAGGGCAAGGCTATTAGGAGTGGCCTGCACAATGTTGCCAAATAGATATGTAAGTACTCGTAACAGCTTAAATATCTCTAGACAAACCAGCCACAATTGAAAGGTTTAAATATAATTAATAATAAATAATAAAAGAACAAAAAAATACTCAGTAAACAATCACAGTTACTTCACAGTTCAAAATCACAGGAAATATTTAAAACGACATTGCAGGACAGTCTCAAATAAATATAAAGAAAACATGTAAGCTATACTTCACTGTATTCCTAACTGTATCTAAGAGAAACTACTGTACCATAAACTTACTTACACTATATTCCTAACTGTATCTAAGAGAAACTACTGTACCCTAGACTTACTTACTCATAACAATGCAAGACATATGTGGTGAGTGAGTTTTTACAGCTGATGTTGTCAGGTCAAAGACAAAATAAAAAATGCCCAGGCTCTCTCTCAGAGACTTCTTAAATTAATATTTCAAATATTGCGGCTGGGATATTTGCAGCATTACATCACTTCTTGTCAACCAGCTATCCCAGGCTAAACCCCCATTGCTAGAAACTGCCAGCATTTAGCATCTCCCTGTGAAAATACATAGCCGTCAGATGTTTGCAGCTGCTGGAAAATATAACACAATAAAACACTTACAATACAATGTAGTGCGGTGGTGGTGCTGCGGTAGCGTTGTCGCCTCACAGTTGGACGTTGCCCGTTCGATTCTCAGTTAGAGCGTCTTCTGTGTGTCGACATGCGTGAATGGGCGTTCCTTCGTTGAAGGTTGTGCGTCAGGACCAGCAAGCCAACATGTAAAAATCTACTGCCAATCATTAGCGGACCGGAGTTCCGCTGTGGCGACCCCTAACCAGGAAAAGCCGAAAAACACAAACAAACAATACAATGTAGGAGGCTCCCTAATTCTAGACATTATGTCTCCTGTTGCACTGAAACTGAAAGATAACATCTCTTTTATTATGTGGATATAAAATAAATTTCAACAAATTTTTCTGAAGTTTTGCAAGTTAACCTTCTATGAACCAGTTCCCTTTGTTAAAACATATACATTTACGGATTCACTTTAGAAGCTCGAAATACTGAAATATCAAATTTCAGTATTTTGAGCCCATAAAGTGGAAACCTGAAAAGAACGAAAACTCAGAAACACGAAATTCAAAATCTCGCATATTGGAGATTTTGAATTAGCCCTTCTAGTGTACACAAACACACACCTTCCTCCCCACACACAAAAACAAGCTCTGTTCTACATAAAAAAGCAGGGGGGCAAGCCACCCTGCACCCCACACTCCCCCTACTTAAATATTCTAACTTCAAGGTCGCACTACGTACAAAAAACACACAAAACACCACCACACAAGCTACATTCTCCTCGCACACACATATCACAGTAACAAAACACACCAACACACACCACAGCCCCTACCCAAAACCCTTAACACATAAACACTTACCTGAATCCATAACCACAATGAAACACCAGAAGCGCTCATTCAAAATCTCTGGTATGCGAGATTTTGAATTTCGCGCTTCTGAGTTTTCGTTCTTTTCAGGTTTCCACTTTATGGGCTCGAAATACTGAAATTCGATATTTCATCATTTCAAGCTTCTAAAGTGAATCCACATTTACACAGTTACAATAGTTTATATTCATTTCTGTTCTTTTCCAGTAGGGTACACTGTGGCTACATCTTTAAGCTGTGTACTCTACAACATATGTTTTCAGCACACGTCTGTACAAACCATCTTATATGACATACAGTTCTAATATATTTGTAACACAAGCATATGAATAATGTTGACATTCACAGATGACTCATAACTTTTTACAAAATTCCAGACAGCTGTACTGGCAGTATCTCCCTCTTCACACTTCTATATAAATCATATTAATATTTAAATTACATATAATTATTTACACAATTCCAGATAGCTGCCTGGTAGTATCTCCTTTTGTTACATTTTTGTACAAGTTGTATTAATATTCACAAATGACATTTAATTATTTACAAAATTCCAGCTAGCTGGGCTGGCAGTCTTTCCCTTTGTCACACTACCCCCCCCCCCCAACGACTCAAGTTAGTTTTTCAAGTGACCCTTGAGAAATGTTGCTTGAGGGGGTGAGCTTATCTGAGAATACACTACCCCATATCCTGTCTTGAGATTCCAGCTGCCTTGGCATTGCTGACCTCAGTACAGTGCTGCACTGTCCCATCATATGCCTTCAACCCTAGGCTCCACCATAATAATTTGGGATTTGGCTGGCTGGCTCTCTGTAGCCATAGATCTTCCTCAAACTCCTCCTGCCTTGTACTACAAATACTTAGCACCAGGGCCTCCCTATCATGGTAAGGTTTCATCATGTTAACATGGTACAATTTGCCCCCTGCCTTCTGCCTAGCAGT
>NC_056738.1:367258388-367260888 GCF_019279795.1 Protopterus annectens
ATAGGAAATGGATGGCAAACTGATAACAGGCTCATAGTTAGTGTCTTAACTTTCAGTACAGCAACATTCACCCCTTATGGGAGTAGAACCAACAACCTTCTGCATTAAAAGCAAGCACACAACATTTTGTGCTACTAGCAATGTGAGCTGACTTAGCATAATCAGCACTAAACTTCTCTTCTCCTGCAGCTCTCAGTTCCTTGTAAAATCTATGCAATACATCTCAACTTCGCAGCACAAGAAGTCTGGAAAAAGCCAAATTTATTGGGGTGGATCAAAAGGGCAAAAAACAGGAACACATTAAACATTGCTTGTATAATCTTGGAAAGCTGCTAGAATAAAATGCTGTGTTACCATCATACATTTTACTGCCAAGGTCACTGTGCAAAATAGTCAGAACAACATACCACTATGCCAAATCACCTGCTTTGTGAAAGAGAGGAAGACTGAAACTTAAATGGCTATCACTTAATGAATTCAGTTTTCACCATAGCTGTCAACCTGTCAGCACAAAACACCTGGACAAACCCAGTAATGAGGGAATACAGCCCTCAAACATATTCAGTGAATTCAGTTCTTGCCATAGCTGTCAACCTTAGCACAAAAAACCTGGACAAAGCCAATAACAGGGTATTACAGTCCCAAAAATAAGGACAAATTTCAAATAGTCATAAACTTAAAAAAATTGCTATAAAAAAGGTTGTGTTAGTATATATTTATTGCTAGAATAAAAAGTTGTTTTACTATGTCACAAACACAGGGATAAGATGCAGACTCCACACAGAAGGCAACCCAGCCAAGAATCAAACCAGAAAATCTACAGCTGTGAGGCAACAATACTGTCACTGCACCATCAAATATGTAAGGAAGTAAACATTCAGAAACCTGAAGTCTGAATTTTAAATGCCTGTCAATTTGTTAATCAGGACAGTCTGACTTGGAACAAAAAAAAAAACACAATTCTCAGCAGAGGCCCAGGAAAAAAATAATGCAGACATGTCTTTATAACATGGGAGGACACAAAGCAAACCCACACAAACACAGGGAGGAGATACAGACCCCCCCACCACCACCACACACAAAGAAGGCACCCCAGCCAAGAACCAAACCCAAGAACCTACAGCTGTGAGGCATCAATGCTATGTTGCTACCACTGCACCATCAAATTTCAAGCATTGCAATATTTAAAAACCACAGATACATACAGATATTGATCAGATCAAATATGAGAAAAAATTCTGCAATTTTTTTACAAATGGTGGTGGGTAGGGAATTCAGGTCTTTAACACCTGCATACAAGGTACAGGGTTCAAGCCTGAGGTATTCCCTACCACACCATGAGTAATCACACCAGTACAACATCCCACCTGGGGCATACACACACACACACACTTACACACTTTTAATTCACTCTCTTACTTGTATTGCTAACAACAAATGGTTTTGTAGCATGTCCAAAACCACATGCATGATCTTTCGTGCCAAATCTTAGCTATAGAAAGTTACTAAATCTGTGCACATCACTAAACAACAGAACAATTTAAATACATTAATTAAAAATGTCACGTCCTTCAGATGTCTAGTAATCTGGCTAGACACATTCCTCTTCCCTTAGATTCACCTGGAAGAACCTAGAAAAAAAAGAAATACCCTCCCATTTGGGCAAATTAAATTTCCCCCTTTATCTCCTATGCAGCGAAATCCATCACTGGTAAAATTGTCCTTCTTTCACAGCTACAATATGATCTATTACTTGTTGCTGCTGCCTCTAAAAAGAACGAACACACTTTATAAAGCATCTCAAATAAAATATATACATTCATCACTCCCCCCCCCTTTAGACACAATCACCACTGTCTAACAATAGAAAAACAAAATGGCTCAAAGACAGACACAGGGTAGACCTTTTTCTTGCCCCTCAGCCTGTCGGCTGCTAAACTCTCTCCCCAGAAAGATTATCCTACATTCTGAGAAGCCAAAAACCACAATGATCTGTATTTAGACCTATACTTCAGAACCAAACTTCACTGCACAAAAAACAATTTCTCTAGGCAGTAAACACTAGGAATCTCTTCCACCACATCAAGAGAAATTACATACCATCCAACATGTTGCAGTTAAAATCATACCTAATAAACCGATCCAGATGTTAAGTGCCTTGATTTAATTTGCATCATGTAAAACCACTTCTATTGATAGCATAGTCTACTACGTTTTGTCCTGCAGTAGGTTTTTAACTCCCACTCTGTTTTAAAATAAATTCATTGGCACCCAATAGATTAAGCTGTGCATGTGTCATTTTGACTTCAGTTGGTGTTGGTGCTCCCTGGCTAATACTTGAAATGTTACATGTTCTAGTACATAAGGTAACTGAGGCATTGCAACATCTGTAACTAGACCTCTCAAACGTTTAAACAACAGCTTCATATGCACCAGCTTTACCCCAAAGTGTATTCTGGTCATCCCCAATAGCTCATTGAGTGCCTTCAGACTGGAGGAG